>NC_052509.1:27219209-27248402 GCF_014356525.2 Nilaparvata lugens
GAGGTGAATGATAGATGTGGGGAAAAAATCTCTTTGAGAGGGAAAAATTCCTTTGGTGTCAAATAAAGTGAATTCATATTTCTACATCTAATGCTATACTGACAGATTGAAGTGCATCCATTTCGCTCTAATGCCAGACTCACTTTGAGAAATTCCTTTGGGTCAGATTAAAGCGAATTCATATTTCTACATCTAATGCTATACTGACAAATTGAAGTGAATCCATTCGCTCCAATGATATACTATGATGACAGGCTCACGAGATAGAGATCTCCTTCTTTACTCGTGTCATCTCTTTCCCGCACCTTTCCGAAAGGAGGAAGGAGACAAGAATCAAGTTCCATTTTGATCGATCGTTCCTATACTGTAGTAGTGAAACGTTTCTCATCAGCATTACGAAAAACATTTAAACATTTAACATTTAAACATTTAAACATTCAAACATTTTAACATTCAAACATTTAAACATTTATCTATTAATTCCGAAAAAAGGGTACTATTGTATATAATTCTATTCCATAAATAACTAGCAGGGTACCCATGCTTCGCTAAGGGAATTTAACGATCAGATTATTTATGTAAATTATTAATTTATAACATTAATTCTACCAAAGCCGTTATAATCGTTTTTGAGATCCATCATACAAACAAAAATTGCTTGCTGAATATAACTTGAATGATAAATTAATAATGGTTTGTCACTGTCATAGAATTTTGTATCCGAAAAGGTGCTCTCCCTCGATGAAAATGTCATTATATATTATATTGGACCGTTTCAAGTTTCATTCAAATACATTTCTATAATACTTAGTTACCCAAAAATCTTTGTCAGTGAGTGTGATGATTAGTTGCGTTGCTATCACCTCAGTTTGAACAACACATTCAACTCTGTTGAAATATACATTCAACTGCCTATTTTAAAAATCAATCAAAAGTTAGCTATGCCTTATGGTGTCACCCAGTTGCTCTTATGCACTCATCGTGGCATCAGGGAATATTTTCATTGAATCATGCAATGTTTGCAAATTATATTGCCAAATGTTATAACCACAGCTGTTAATTTTCTCTCTTCCACTCTTTAGTTTTCAACAAACGATGGAAATTTCTGTTTCAATAAGCTGCCACTTGGATGATCAATTTTTCCTCTTAAGTTATCTCAGAGATGAGACTCAGCTCTAATTTTTGTATCATGGACCTACTATTTGCTAGGAGCATCATGTGATCTGCCCTCTATCGATAATAAATAAAGAAATTAGGTCACAGCTTGGCATGAGAATTATTGAGTCTAATCATTTGAATAATTAATTGATGTGTTGGAAGTGCTCTGTAGAATAGTTGACTAATTGCAGTGAATTTTGTGGAATATTGGGCGAAGCTTAAGAGTCGACCTCGACTTTATCCATTGACAATTAATATTTCTCGTTGACAGTTATCAAATTAGCAGTGATCATGTTATTTTTGCTTTTCCTTGATGCAATTGAAAATAGAACTCCGAATCAAGTTTATTTGGAATTGGTTGACTCTGGTATCCATGGATCTCTCGCTTATTCTGTAATTTCTGGCATAGCCTATCGCTCAAGCTGGTTTACACCGAAGTTATTGACAAAATGTTGATAACTTAATCCTTATGGATTCTATCAGATTAAACGGAACTTGACTAACACATATGTTCATCAAATGTTTACATTTTGTTAATAACTTTGGTGTAAATGCAGCTTTACTCTTCGTTTCACTTATTCAAAAGTGTAAAAGCAGCCAATCCACTGATTCTTTCTTCCATGGAAGTCCATTCATATAATTATATGGGCCATTCATAATAATTAGTCTTACATTTAATATGGCTGATTTCTCATGTCCTAAACTTTACTACCATAAATATTAAAGTTGGAATATTTAAGTGGACATTTTTATGTTAATTTTAATAATTCTGAGTAGAGTTTATTCAATCACTTTGATTATTGTTGACTACCATTATATGATTTCTTTCTTTAATCTCAGCTTGAAACCAGAAGCTTAGGGATGAAAATTTGAATGTGAATCAACATATAACTTAATTTAATTTATCTAAAGTGAGAACTTAAGTATTTACTTGTGATTCATTAATATAAATATCAATAGGTTTGTCTTGTGTTATGTAATGACATCAATATCGGGGACCGAGCTTCTTCTCTGGAGTAAAAAATCATGAAAAATTTATTACGAAAGAAGAAATTATAATATCATTCATAGGTCATACAGAAATGTTCTATCTAATCAAGGTAAATTGAGATTATAATTCCCAGAGGAATGCAAAAATTTCCCTCCCAAAGCCCGGTTCCCCCAAAGACTGTTGAATTTTAATCCTGATCAATTTCACGTGAACCAAATCAGAGAAGACCATTTCAAAAAGATGGATCCACTGGAATTTTTCAGGATTGAAAATAATCCGGCTTTTTTGCAACCGGCACTAAGTACCTGATTGAATGATTACAAAAGTTCAACAGCTGAGTCATAATTTTGACACATGAACTCTCTCACTCACTTCTATCATCAACAGACGACAAAATAATTATTTTCAGCTGTTTTTCAAAGGATAAATAATAATTATCCTTTCAATGTCCTTCAGCAAGTTTTCCCAGGGATGAGACCTAGTGCAATCGAATTTTTATATTATAAAACTACTAAGCTCTGAATTTTGTGAGAATCGTTAGGGCCATTTTCGAGATCTGGTGAAATACAAACATATAAACATCTAAACATCTAAACATCCAAACATCTGATCATCTAAACATATAAACAGAAATTTCTCGTTTTGATAGTATAGGATGGAAGGAAATAGGACCAGCTGATGGAATATGATCTTTTTTTTGATATTGCTTTTAGCTGATTTTAAAACATGAATATATCAGGTCCAGTAGCTAAAAATCCTGTTCAATTTCAATCATGATTAAATACCATGAGAACTAATCAGAGCAGGGTTTTTTTTTAATAGAAGGCTTCTCTGATTGGTTCCATGGTATTCAGTCTGGATTAGGAATTAACAGACAGGACAACTGGCTCTCTCAAGGCAATGGCTGCATAGAAACATAGAGCAACAGAGGAACCAATACAACAGAAGCTGAAGAAATTAGTCGCATTTCTATTACCTCACAATAAACATTAATTCAGCTACCATATGTTTGGAGAGATCAATTTTAAATTTATTTTGCTATCATCTGGTCACTTTCTGTACCTATACTTCCAGATGTTCTATGAATACTGCAATGTTTTAAAATGAGATTGCTAAATTTGATAACTCAACTACGGTACAGCTATTATAATATTTTTCACTTGCTCACACTTTCTTCCTCAACAGAGTATGGAAACTTTTTCTGATCAGCTGCTACTTGAGGTACCATAATCCTTTCTGGAAGAGCTTCAGCAATTTTTCCCAGAGTTAGGCTGGTTACAGAGCACGACCGACCGTCAGTGCATGTCAGTGTATGTCAGTAGCGCTTGTCTTTTCCATAGATATTCCATGTATCCGTTCAGAGCAGGACTGATGGCACGCACGCGCACGGTCAGGACCATGCGTTTTATACAGTGTATGAATACCATTGGTCAAGCTTGTGCGCATCCCTTCCATGGTCGACTGATGCACTATTGAGGCAAATAGAAGCTTTCAGAGCTGTACTGATCACAACATAACCAATGTGCTGACACCTCTGCCCAACAATCAGCTGATATTGAATTGAATATCATAAAGAATGAATCCAATAATTAATAGTGTCATATTTGAATTCAGAGTTTTTCTATACATTTCTTCAATCATTTCTAAATTTTTTTATTGAAAAAATCATATATTATTAATATTATCTACATTTATTTGATCTGTAGCTTAAAGTGACTGCAAGTATTCCCAATGGTGATACAAGCTCGAAATAACACATCAAAACCCCAAGTATCTTCACCCCAAGCAATGATGTATATATAATGGTACTAAATTTCCTTTGAAATGCTCTTTGGGCGACCATCGGGTGAACTTGATATCTATGTCTTTTAATCTTTCGTTTATGAAGATAATAAGCTGCAATTGAACAATCTGTAAAGGTGTCAATTTGGGAGTCAGAAAAACTGATGTATGGCCAGGATGGTGCATACGCACTGACGGTCAGTCGAGCTCTGAATGTGTAAAACTGATTCATTAATGCGTACAGTCAGTATGGTACATACACAATGACGGTCGGTTGAGCTCTGTAACCGGCCTTAAGACCTGTTCCAAAATAATTTTTTTATTGCAAACGTACTCCTGATTTAATAAAAGAATGTTAGAGGCATTTTCGAGATCCGTCAGACATACATACATATCCGCAAACACACATATTTAAACAGAAATTGTTTGCTTAGTATAGGATTGACTTCAATGATTATGATTCCATTTAATGAGAGCTTATTTCACATGATAATAACAATGGGTATGAAAAGCGAAAACATCAAACATAATTGAAATCGAAACAGTAGCTATCATCTTAATATCTCCATGTGAACAAATTAGATCTCTAATCAAACATCTTAATCTCTAATGTAAACAAATTAGAGTAAGATTCATATCAATGTGTCAGCATTATTTGAATGGGGAGCATTGATGCTATTAATGAGGTTTACTGACAGTTTCAAGTGAATATCAACGAGCTGTTATGCATATTCTCCAATATTTTTATCGAAAGCTATGTTCTATTTTCTTTGGTAACACACCTAATGTTTCGGAATAATCGATTCATGGGAGAAGAGCGCCTTACTTCTGTGACATGAGTAGTATTTGATTACTTATTTATTGATTGATTTTTTCGTGTTTTAGATTTAAGATTTTTCAGGAGAAAAGACTCTGATATTAGAATAGTAATTTTGTAGTTGGACTTTAGTGAGAAAATATATAATTTAGTGAGTAAGTAGTATTTTTGCAGTGAAAATAAGATTCTGCTAACTTATATCTAAACTACTCTGAGAGCCAGCAAATTCAGGGATATTTGCTAGTTCTCAGGGATGAGGTGGCTCCAAGAGGCAAGGACAAGGCAGATGTTTGGTAGCCTGTAGATATTTTCCCAGAGGAATACTGGACCTGGCAAGTACCCGCTTGCCGAATCTCGTGAGAGCCGACTCTTCCAATAGCAGCAGTTAGGCCTTCTGGCACACTGACATAGAGAGGGGGAAGTTTTCCGGACGGAAAACCTCCAGTCGTTGAACAACCGAGGTACCAAGCGGATCAAAATCCATATCGTATTGCAAAAAGTTGAGTTATTTTTCCGGCATTATGATATACGTAAGTGTCCTGTGGTTTGGGATTACGGTGGAAGTGATAGCTGTGGATAAGTGCCAAAAATTCTAGCTCCTTATAAAACATTTTCATCTGGTCGAGACCCTAATTAGTAAAACTATTGTAGTAAAATTTTCTAGTTAGCAGAATCTTATTGGCAGGTAGTTTTTGTAGGAATAATATTTGGATAAAATGTACTGCATATTTCATTCTTTTAATTTCAAGTAATTGACATAATAAATTAGAAATTCTTCAGGTAATACAATGTTTTTGTCTATCCCAGTTCCCATGACTCACTTGAAGTAGTAATAAGATTTCTTCAACCCCCATAAAGGGCGGTTACAAAACTGGTGGCGTGCAGTGGGATAGACTGCAAAAATGTCTATCAAACCAGATCGGAGTCATGGGACAAAATTCACTGTTAGAAACGAGAAAATAATAGAAATTTGAATTGAAAAATAGATTTAATTGAGAAAGTGAATGTTGATTACTTTATTATAATCAGATCTTAGATGGAAATAGAATTGTTAGATTAATAGAAATAAGATTTTTCAGAGAAACCATTCAAAATTCAAGATTTCAAGTCAACCCTTCAAGATGATTCCAGTACAACCTGAGCTACCTGTTCAAAATGTAGATAGATCAGAAATAGAGTGTTTACAAGAACCATTGAGACAACTTAGGGCACAATCGGAACGTGAACACTTAGAAAAAGCTAGATTACAGCAAGAGTTGGACACTGTTTATGCTTCAAACAGTCAACAGGTTCGACCAACAACTTTAGTACGTAAGGATTTAGGTTTACAATCACTTGTAAGAACATTTTCAGGTGAGGAAGGTGGACAAAGAGTAGAGGAATTTATTCAAAGTTTAAAATTTGTAGCACAGTCTGGTAATTGGTCCGATAACGATAAAAAGCTCATATGTAAATTCAAAGAGTCACGAGAACCTGAAAGTCATTTATTCGCGTTGAGTGCGATTAAACAACACCGGAATGAGCCAATTCGCACGTATGCGGATCGCTGTCGAGAATTAGGCTTTAAAGCAATACCAATCCCCAACGATCATCCTATAGAAGCTAAATACGCTCGCCTCCAACTAGATAGAACGGTTTTGACAGCTTTCATTCGAGGATTATTTGGTTCCACGTCCATAACCCTACAAGTTCATCCCCCAAAAACCTTGGAAGAGGCGGTAGTCGTAGTTGAACAAGCGACTGCAGCAAATCAAGACAACGTGTTTGCTCTTTCATTTGAGGAGGATCAGAATTTGAAATCATACGGATATTTTAAGAGCAATCCAAATACACAGTTCAGACAGTCTGATGAGAAGGGACCTTGCTTTGCATGTGGTAGGATGGGTAACTTTGCTAGGGAATGTACCAACACGGGAACAGACCATTTCCCAAATAATCAGAGAAATTTTTCTGAGTCAGAACCGCATAAATTCTACAATAAATTTGTGAGATACTGTTTTGTTTGTGGAGAATCGTCTCATACAGCATATAATTGCGCTAAACGCGCTGCTCCTGTAAAAAATGAAAACATTAGTGCCCAAAAACCACAGCACTTGGAAAACTAGGATTGGCTAGGAGTCGCCTAACTACTCAGCCTAATCATGGAGAGGGGCATTGCAATATAGTTCCAAGAGTATCAACTCGCGGTAGACGGTAGAGGAAGTCACGTTACCATCGAGATTGAAGGTCAATGCAAAACATTTTTAGTTGACACCGGCGCGGAGATATCTATTTTGAAAGAGGCTATTTCAGGTGTAGAACTAATAGAGGAGAATGCAGTTGCTAAGGGTTTGACAGGCATGAATTTAGCAGTGATAGGAGCATATGTTTTACAAATAAATGTCTTAAAGTTCAAGGTTGAACATAGGATTTCTCATCGCCAATGTTGAGATTAAAGAAGATGGTTTGCTTGGTGGGGATTTGTTATCCAAATTGTACGCAGTTATCGATATAGGTAATAATCCAATAACATTTGGAGGTGAGAAAGTAGGTGAAGTTCAAAATAAGTCATACAATAGAATGGAAACGTCATATTTTTGTGATTGTGATACTGAAAATGAAAGTAGGAAGACTATAAGCTGTAATGCCTCATCCGACCCCACCCATCCAATCCATGACAGGAGGAGGTCTGAGTTCAAAGATCGCAGAATGTCAACAGAGACCCATTGTTCAAATGATCAAGTAAGACCGGCTACAGTGTATACCACACAAAGCACTTTTATCCCTGCTCATTCTGAAATCTTGATCGATGTTACTCTGATAGATGTAATCAAGGAAGGGCTTATATTCATCGAACCCCCATTAGATCCACTGCCTGGAATAAGGGTTGCTCGTAGTGTTCAGCATGTCAACAATTCAATCTCATTTGTTAAAGTTAGAAACCTTAATCCGTATCAGGATTTAAAATCGTACAGCTATTAAAAAATAAATGTATGGGTATTGCAGAGCCTGTGAAGATTACTGAATCCTCTTTACAGATAGCATCTGTATCAATGCATGAAAATAATTCGAAATTAGAAAAACAAATTGATGAGATTTTATCACATCTAAAGACTGAAGAAGCTGCGTTAATAAGTAAAGTATTAAAGCGCTATATCACAACATTTGAAGAGCCAGGATTAGAGGGGTGTAATGTACCCGTTGAGCATCATATCCCCACATTTGAAGAACGACCGATTGCGAAAATACCCTATAGAGTACCTTACCACATGCACCCAGTAGTGGAAGTGGTAATGCCAGTAGTCCTTGGAGTGCACCGATTGTACTTGTAAGAAAGAAAACAACCGATGGAAGCCTCAAATATCGTTTCTGTTCAGATTTCAGGCTTTTAAATTCAGTTACTAAAGCAAATGCATATCCATTACCGCTTATAAATGAGCCACTTGAAGGACTAGGCAATAGTAAATATTTCTCAACTTTGGATTTGCAAAGTGGGTACCACCAAATAAAAATAGCAGAAGAGGACCAAGAAAAGACTGCTTTCACAACCGTCGTGGGCATTTTGAGTATAAGAGAATGGCTTTTGGATTGACGGGTGCCCCTCATACATTCCAAAAATTGATGGACTCCCTCCTGGCCGAAATTTTAGGAAAAGAGTGTTTTGTTTATTTAGACGATGTAATAGTTCACAGTCAAACAATCAACCAACATGCAGAACGTCTAGCTCACGTGTTAGCGATATTCGAGAATGCTAATTTGAAAGTAAATCTAGAAAAGTGGAATTTTGTGAAAAGTTGTGTTCGTTATCTGGGTCACCTGGTGACTTCGGAAGGAGTGAAACCCGATCCGGAAAAAATCAAGGCGGTTAAACAAGCCAAAGAATGTGTGAGAAGTCAGGAGTTGGCTTGGTTTAGCCAGCTATTATTGACGTTTTATCGATGGATTTGCCTTAATAGCTCAACCCCTAACACAATTAATGAAGAAAGGAGTGGACTTTGTATGGGGGCCACAACAGTTGGAATCATTCGAAAAATTGAAGAAATTATTGTGTTCAGAGAATGTCCTTATATTCGCTGGCTTTGATCGCAAATTTATTGTTGCAACAGACGCATCGAGCACATTGATTGGCGCAATATTTTCACAGCAAACGGATAACGGAGAGAGGCCTGTAGCATTTGCCAGTCGACAATTGTATGACGCCGAGAAAAATTATAGTACTACAGAACGTGAACTGCTGGCTATTATGTATGCAACAAAACAGTTTCGATGCTATCTTTTAGGAAGGAAGTTCACGTTAGTCACCGACCATGCAGCTCTGAAATGGATGCTAAGTCTGCGCGACCCTTCATCCAGACTAACCAGGTGGGCTCTGAGATTGGCTGAGTTTCAGTACGACATGGTTCATAAGCCAGGTAAAAGACACTCCAATGCAGATGCTCCCAGTCGCGCCGTAAATGGAGTACAAATAGAAGGATTATCGGAAGATTGTATTGCAGCCAAACAGCTGCATGATGATTGGTGCAATAAATTGTTGGAATCAAATCTGGGCCAAATAGAGAATGGATTAGTATGGTGGACCAACAAAAACGACGATCCGTCTCACTGGAAATTAGCTGTCCCTAAAACACTAAGAACAACTGTGTTGAAACTGAATCACAGCACCCCTTGGGCGGGACCCTCAGGACAAGAGAGAACCGCTAGTCGTGTGAAACAGAGATACTATTGGCCCGCACTAGGAGAAGATGTGAGAAAGTTTGTAGCAGAATGAATTTGCTCATTAATTTGCTCATGAATTTGAATCATGAATTTGCTCATCAAAAAACTCTCGTTTCTTTGAAAGCCCCTGTCCAACCCGCTGAAGAACCAAGTTATCCTTTTGACCTTGTATCGATGGACATAGTTGGTCCACTTCCAGCAACCCGGAATGGGAACAAATATTATGTTAGCTCCATTGATCATTTCACACGTTATGCTGAGGTCATTCCCATCGTCAATCAAACAGCCGAAACAATAGCTAAAGTCTTCATCACCCACATTATAACTCGAAACGGTGTACCCAACCGTCTGCTGAGTAATCAAGGCCGAAACTTTCCTATCCAGTTTGTTTGTGGAAACTTGTAAAATGCTGGGTATTAACAAAATCAGAAAGACAGCGTATCATCCAGAATGTAATGGTAGAATTGAGCGATTACATCGTACCCTGAACGAGTCCATAGCACATTTCGTAAAAAGAGACTGTACTGATTGGGACACCTGGTTGCTCTATGCCCTGATAGCATACAGATCCACACCTCATGCATCTATCGGTTATTCTCCTCATTTCATGCTATATGGACAAGAAATAGTGCTTCCAGGATCGTGTGTCATACCAGTTGAGGTTCGCGGAAAAACTACTGAGTTTGGGGATGTTTCACAGAGACAAGTTCTCACAGAGACAAGTAGTGTTTTTGAACGATATTAGTGTCACAGAGACAAGTTTCACAGGAGCAAGTATTTCTATAAATGGCAGTCTCACGGCCATTCTCTCGGAGACCAAAACGACAAATTGACAGAACAATATTGGAGCAGAAGTAAACAGTTGGACGCACTAGCAGATATCATATCATGCGATTTCAACCCCTATTTAGACGGGGCATATACCACTTTTGTCACTGCCCTCCAATTTGAAAATTCTCAGTTAGAGGAACTGATTAACGATTCTGCTTTAGCAAACATAATCTTGAAAAAAACTACCCTTCCGAGTCAGAATGGCACTTGCTACCCAGCCAATAACCAGTTGTAAACATCTGTTAAGGCGAATCAGCATGGAAAAAATTGTGATTCTAGCCCTATAGATAGCAGCACTGTTGGGGTCAAATTACTTTATGTGATTACTCACTTATTTTTAGTCCAATATGGAAGACCAAAACTGTTTTGCAATCAGCTTAAAGGTTTGAAACTCGCTACCATATGCTTAATTTTTTCCAATTTAAATAAGTTTTTACAATTGATAATTTTTATATTAAGAAAAAATTAGGTAATGAAGGTAGTCATTTTAAAGGCAAATTTTTTTCAAGGATTTTGAAATTAATTTCAAACAAATCGTTTGAACGGTTCTGTCGGAAGCGCGTTTTTAATTCCAATGCATTGTTCAATTGGATTGTATTGTTCACGCGGTCAGAACAGTAATCAGGACAGGTCAGTTCACTGCCTAAGCCTAACGCACTGATTGAGCGCCTTCCCACTCATCCTCTCTCTCTATCTGACTAGTTCCAGAGCTTTCTTTCTTTGGAGCTGTAGTCAGTGACCATATCATGGTTATTGTTGTGGGAGTGAGTGATTGACAAAGTTTGCAATTCACTTAATTCATTTTTTTCAATCTGAATAAGTATTCACAATTGATAGCTTTTATAATAAGTAAAAATTTAACTAATGCAGGTAGTCATTTTAAAGGCAAATTTAAAATGTAATTTCAAACAAATCGGTTTAACGGTTCTGTCGGAAGCGCGTTTTTAGTTCCAATGCATTGTTTAATTGCAGTGTATTGTTCACGCAGTCAGAACAGTAAAATAATAATGATAAGTAAATAAATTTATTTGTTTCAAGCACATATGCTAATACAAACGAGTTGAGTTGAATACAGTCATTACATTCCATGATATCAAATTACTGGTATGTCTTAAATCATAGATGCTTTAGATATATATCACAAGTAAGAGTACTTTAGTAAGTATATGTTCCTAATATACAGAAGAATATATCTATTACAATCAAAAAATTTGAAATTTTTAAATAAAATATCAATCTGTACATTTTCATTTAATAACAATTCCATAATATCTATCAATCATAGCATTCCAGTATTATATATCTACCTATACATATTTTATAAATGTGCAATAACAGTTCAACTACGAAAATAATGAATTTTACATAAAATTTATCCAATACTACATTTCTTACATACTAATGAAATACCATTTATAGTAATCAACAATAATAACATTCTAGTTTTAAATATCTACCTATTCGTATTTTATTAACAAAACGAGTAATAACAGTATTAACTTCAACAATAATAAATTCTCGACAAATAATACATTTTTATATAATAATCCATCACACATACAATAATCTTTTCCAACTATCTAATTTTTAGAGCTCAATCTATCCCCATCAAACTTACTTTATTCAGCTCAATGCATTCCCCACTTAACCGTCTAAAATGAGCATCGAATACTTTAAATATTTTCAATGATATCCTCTGTTTCCTGACTATAATTATCGGACATTATTCAAGTGCTTATTATCATAGATCTGATTTCGATTGCTTTCATTGTATACACATACAAACGGTTGATTTTCTGCTCCATAAAGTTCGAAGTAAAACCATGAGTTTGTCATCGTCAGTAACTACATTTGTAGTGAATTTTTCTAAATAGTGTCTTCTTATTCCACCATACATCGGGCACCTCAACAGAAAATGATCCACAAATTCCTTCTCTTTCATATTACAAATAGGGCATTCTAATGAGCTGTCAATCCATATTCCCAGGTCTCTATTATTATATAAATAGAAAGAGTCAGAACAGTAGCACACGGTCAGTTCACTGCCTAATGCATTGATTGTGAGCCTTTTTACTCGTTCTCTCTCATATTCTCTCACTCTCTTTCTCATTTCCTTTCTAACTAGTCTCAGAACTTTCTTTCTTTGGATCTATAGTCAGTGACCATTATCATGGTTATTGTTGTGGGAGTGATTGACAAAGTTTGCAAATCACAAAATATATTTCTTTGCGTAATGGTTCAATCAACAATTTTACGATTATTGTGCAATGACAAAAATAAAACAAATGAATAGCTGTAGTGTGAACTTGAGTGTAGTTTTGAAATATCAAAACAATGAAGGTGAGCCCTCTTCTGTCAGCATTGTCCTTCGTCCTAACTTCTTTCAGTTTCCATTGTCATTGCAAATTCAACCCTCAATAGTTGTCACCACCTACCCATTTCACACCCGCTCATCCTTTGTCTATCACCACCTACACCTAATGTCTTTCTCTCCTTCACATGACTGTAGTGAACCTCCCGAGCTGTAAAACTCACTCAGGAAGTATTGTACTAATTTTGAAATCCGCGATTCGTATAATAATATTACTCATCATGTGTTTGTGAATGTATAGAACTTTATGAATACTTTATATATTATGGAATAAGTCAGAATCAAAATTCAAGACAGACAGCTGAAATCACGTGTTGACACATAAACGACAGACATTCTGTATGATTACTCGCAAAACACAGACACCCATCAACTGGTTTGGTGATGTCACCACACATTTTTTCTTACACAATAATTCCAATGTTACCCTGATTCAATACCCGCTATTACTTAGTAATAGCTTTCTATTTAGTAGGTATTGGTTATATCCTCAATAAATGTCGTCAAATCATGTTATAGCTTTCGTTCAATAACTGCAAATATACAGGTTAATCAAGTTGGAAATCGTATAAATTCGATTTGTATACAATGATGGAATAGTTTATGATAAGAGAAGTTGTACATACTGCTGATATTTTCAAATATTTTTTGTATATAATTTCGATAGAATAGTGAAATAAGAGCGATATTGTCAGTTTCACATCATTTATTTGAGTCATATTGGTTTAGTTTATTCGTTCAAAAAAAAAAATTATGTGGAACTGACATCATCGCTTTCATTTCACCTTGATATGGAGAAATTCCACAATATCTCTGTTCATACAGTAAAGTTGAAAAAATATTATTATCTTGATTTAATTTTAATTCTAACTATATTAAGTTCGTTCATATACCTTTAGGTCTTTACTCTTTAAGGTGTGTGGTCAACGTTTTTAATCCATGCTCTTAATTTTTAATGTTATTACAACTGTTTATTCTATAAGAACCAAGAAGGACAAACAAAAAACCAATAGATGTGATAATTTTCAATGAGACTTTATTTAAAAATGAGAAAAAGGGATTGATGGCTCCCTGATTGCCATACTTCGACAAGTTCGAGGATCCAGTATCTCTGGCAACAAGGCGTGATGGTAGAAATGAATTAATTTTTTTCTCCATCTTCTCGGTCCAAAACCAACACCCCTCTCGATCTTTTCAATATGGATATCTTTTTTTGTCCATACTACAAAATAACAGATTTTTTTCTCAGCTACATGTAGTTGCCCTTGCACCTGAAAAATCAAGAAACAGCCCAACTTAGAAAATTCCACACATTGTTAGGTAAACGTGCAATATTATCATCCTATGGTATCATGAGGGGCTACTAATTTTTCTAATGAATCAGTCAGTACCTTATTGTATCTTGTTATTTAGGCTTGCTCAACATTTTTTTGAAAAATAATGTCACTTTCAAATGTCAATTCAATGAATTAAGCCAGAGAGAAACAATAGCATAATTTACGCTATTATTTCCCTATGATTAAACGTAGACAAACTAGGATAATAGTTATTCATCCTTGGTAAAACAGCTGATAATTTAGCCCTCTGTCAATAACTGAAGATGGGAGTGCCTGTGTAGGAGTGAGACAGAATTATGTTCAGCTGTTGAACTATTGCAATCAATCAGTTTATCCCATGAGAAGTATTAGCTTGCAATATTGATTAACAAAATATCGGGGCACCGAGCTTCGCTTGTTATTTATTTATTTATTGATAAACAGAACTCAATTCTTCAAAATGATTGGGGAAGGACTAACAGGCATAGCTCAAAACGGTTTCTTCCCCGAATTTTGATTTATACACTATAAATATTCCAAAAAGTAGGTTATGATCCATACACTAGAACTCAGGTTAAATTTTCAGTTCAAATATTTGAAAACATAAACTTTCTAACTTAGATTATTTACAAAACAAATTGAATAACAAAATAACACTCACTAAATCACTTATGAAAAAAAAAATAGGTAATTAGGTCTTAATGATCGAATAAATAAATGAATAAATGAATGAACATGATAAAACTATGCGTTTATGCTTATATGCTTTTGTACTCCAGAGCGAAGCTCGGTGCCCCGATATTGATCCCTAAGTGGCAAGTTTTTGAGTTTTTTCTGTCATAAATAAAATTATTTTTCTCATCTCACGTTTATTTCATGACGGTTTTGAAAGTTTCCGTTATTGTGGGTTAGATATATCAAAAATTACCTATGAATTTACCTGGTAATAATAATTGTGGTTTTTCTTGAGACGGACGTTTCCACAACGTAGTTTTTCCAAGCAGAATGATTTCACTTTGATCACGGCTTCGCTGATAGTGAGGTTTTCAGCAGACTTCGGACATTTCACCTCAATCAGATTATCACCTCCGACCAGTCCGTCAGGTGAAGCCGCCAAGAAGTCATGTTCTTTGTCAACAAACAAACCGCAAGGCAGAACCTGAATTTCTTCCATTTCTTGAAACGCATTTATGACAGCTGGTTGGTGGAGCTGTCCATACAACGAACTTCATTGTCCATTCTGATGATTTTGAAGTTGAAGACACCAGTGTCATATAACCATTATCACTTTTTTCACACTCGTATCTATGGTAGTCCAAAGATCTCAATTCTTGCACAAGATGTTTGCCGTCCACAATAAATCGGCCAGAAATAATATTAAAATCGTCTTTGGGTGGTCTTCCATCCGGCTCAACTATTAGATCTGGATACTCATGATATCTGTAATTAAATGGGGGTGATTAATTATCGAAACATGTTGAAAAATGATTGAGATTTTCTATTTTATTGGCGCACGCACATAGCAGCAGACAGACGGGAAGAATATCAACTTCGGCATGCCAGAGTAAGCAGACATAATGATGTTTCTCCGCCTATGTCTGCTTTTGTGTGCGTAAAGAGAACTAGGAGAGCATAGAGACTCTTTGAAAAATTCTAGATCTATAGTAATTAGGCCAATATCATTTTACAAAAAATGTCAACTTGGAATTATACTTAGTTTTAGTATTGGAATGAACTTCTCTCTCTGAAGTTTATAGCGATGAAGAGTAGGTTTATATATCACAGTATGTCGATAATCTTTCTCAGAAATGATAATCGTATGCCTGTGAATATCTTGTATCTATGTATTCTTTCTCCCTTACCAATTGAGCTGAAGATAGTAATTCTATATGATTTATATAAATATAAATATGATTTATATATATACTGTATAACACTATACTCCATATTGACACACATATATAACTGTATACTGTATTATATAGCCATTGACACAGCAGACAGAACAACATGACAAGCAATACTCCAAATCCAAACAAAACCTAACTCGCACTCTCTCTGACAATCGCTTTCTCTCTCTTCCAACCCCTAAGTTTGGAGAAGCTATACAGCTGTGAGAGAGAAACGCGTTTGGCGAATGATAGTTTCATGCTTTCTCCCCTATCCCTGTCACACTCTTTCTCACTTCAGCCCATTGTAATATTTTCTGTTGTAGAACGGTGTGCAGAAAGTCTCTTCAGGTTTGGAAGAGGCGCCTATTGCATGAATGAACTAGTAATATTAGTCTTATTAACTAGTGTGGAATTTATTTATACTGTACTAAAATTTCAAATAAATATTAGTCAGGTGATCGAGTCATTATTGCTATTTTCATATTGTAGGCTATATTTGTTTTTTTTTTAGCTTCGAAATACTAGCTTGAAAAAATATTTATCTTACTAAAAGTATGAAATATTAACTATGAAAAATTATTCTCGTTCTTGTTTAGCATCTACAAACGCCTTCAACACAACCTAGCTGAATCTAAAAAAATCTGACTTCTAATAAAATTGATCTTATTGTGAATCTTCTCTTGCAAGACAATACTAGTCCAAAATCATATTTCTCAATGAGTAATATTGTGGGTTGATCCAACAAAGCTTTATATAACAGTTGAAAAAAACAATAGAATATAGAAAAAAGTGGACCAGTGACCAAAATACATTCTACTTGTTAGGAAGTATAGAGAACACCATATTCGTATAAATGAAATTAGTTGTAAGTTGAGATGATGACATACCTTGTTAGTAAAGTATCACAGACATTACTCTCCACGTAAGAAACTCCACTATTTCGCATTGAGGTGGTATCAATCTCATGGTTCAAAGCTGGTTGTAGACCAATTGAGGGGAATGGTGGCACAATTGTAGCAAAATCAGAGGTGCCATCAAGGACGCTTTTTTTAGATTTGACTATAAGGTGGAAGAAGATGTTGATGGCCCTAATTTTTCTTCTCCTTTAGATTTCCTTTACAAAAAAGAAAAGTTTATAGGTCTGATGTATTAATTCTCATTGAATTAAATCTTAAATGAATATAGTATGGGAAATAATTGAATCATAGTTAAAAAAATGCCTGGAAACGTTATGTTTTTATAGAAAATAATATTATATAACTTTGAATGTGAATGTCTATTCCAAGTATCATTATTCAAATAAGTGTTTTTTATATTATAATGTATGTGTTGGCTTATTCGTTTTTTCAATTGTTATTTTTATTTATCAAAAAATAACTGGTGGTTTGGTAGATACAAGGATATGGACCATAAAAAACTTCACTTCTTTTTATAGAGGGAAATAATAATTCACTATACTCGCTGATAATTATATTCTGTAAACTATTAAGTTACTTACTTTTGTTGTAATCTCCATTTCATCAAATGCACTGGTACTTTTCTGTTGTGTGGTCTTCTCTTCTTTCCTTTAGGAGTTGACGTTGCACTGCAATTAAATTTAGAAAAAAAATATTCTGGAAACTTGTGATTATGGGATATGAAAAGAAAGTGTATGGAGCAAATGGATTTGTAAATTTATATTTCCAACACAGAGAATGGGCTACTGTGATACTAAATATTGTCTTCTTAAGGGTATAATTGTATTTATGGTGGAGGGTGAATTCCTATAGTAAATTTAGTACGAACAAGCATTCCAAAAATATTATAGATATCCTCAGACCTATATCACTTGGGGTATCAGCTCTATTGTTGTCTTAACAGTGAGAGGTCAATGATCTAAGTTGATCTTTTACATTTTTTATCTGCAATGTCATACAAGCATTTCCAAAGTTCATCGTATTTGTAACAATAGTTGAGAAATCATTTGCACTACAATAATGTAGATGACCTGTATCTAGTATGTCCAATATTCGAAAATCTCAGATAAATTGAAAATGTACATTTTCTGTTTTTGTTAACGGTAATCATCGCCTTGGAATCCTGTTGAAAATTTAATATTTCTTGCATAGAATCAATTCATGGAATGAATTGACATCAAGAGCGAGATAATTTTTGAATTTAGCAAAGCTAAAACACTGCATGACCTCGATTATGTTATGAACAATAAAATTGATAAGGAAGATTCCTTAGCTGTAACAGAGTTGGCTCTGAGGGGGCGTATCTCTTGATAAGGTCAAGCTGTAACAGTTGTGTCTGAGGGGGGCGTGCTCACTCAATCAAGTCTACACTGATACTAAACCAAAATGTTCGAGGAAATATCTGAATTAAAAAATTTCACTACAACAATACATCATAACTTCATCTTCAATTTTAATCAATTTATCTACAGACAAATTGTATGGACGGTAATAGCACAATAGTCTCTTATATCGTTCAAATTAACTGTGCTTAGAAAAATAGCCTTTATTGTTTCGCCAAACTATAATTTTCACTAGATGATTTCTGAATTGCACTTTCACACTCATCATACCCTCTATTGCAGTTTTTAACCTCACTTCCAATTCGTTGTCAGCAGCTAACCACTTTGCCGGATCCATCGTTGTCGAGTAGTAAAACTATGTGTAGGCTGGCACTATTATAGAGTAATTAAACGGTCTTTCTTCATTAATAATTGCAGACAGACAACACGTGCGAGCTTTATGCAGTCTCATTGCATGCGAGCAATAAACACACTGTAATTCCTTTCCGTTGTAGAGAATCCATATCGTGCAAAGTTTCTTTTCTGAGCATTCGTATACATAGACGCCAATTTCACTACTTTTCATACGGTATTCTCGCACAAGAAATTATTTGTTTGATACATATTTTTAAACAGCAGAGAATTATAATGTTGGGCACTGTACAACGCACACCTTCCATCGGGTCCATACTGATGTATCTTACATGCATCATAACACTACGAAGTGGTGAAAAAGCTGAAATCGGGCTTGAAAGTTGTCACAAAGTAAAATTGTGACGAGAAAATAATAAATAATATTATTGAAAGACGCTCGGCTATCAGCATGCTAGCCGACCGCGGAGATAAGGAGGTACCGATGGCGCACCATCTTCCCGCATCAAGACGATTTCCACCGCCTCTGGCGGCGGCTCAACTCCATCCCCTCCACTTTGGGGGTATTTGAAAGCCGGACGAGCCCCAGACCACAGCATTCCGCTCACACCTTCCTGCTCCTTGTACAGCGGCCCGTTGGCTGCCGTACGTCCCGACCTCCCATCTCCTAGGGCACAGCAGACCGTTGTCTGCCGTCCCTGACCTCCTATTCTTCCTTTTCCCCAGGGCACAGCGGACCGTTGTCTGCCGTCCCTGACCTCCCATCTCCCAAGGGCACAGCGGACCGTTGTCTGCCGTCCCTGACCTCCCATCTCCCTAGGGCACAGCGGACCGTTGTCTGCCGTCCCTGACCTCCCATCTTCCTAGGGCACAGCGGACCGTTGTCTGCCGTCCCTGACCTCCCATCTCCCAAGGGCACAGCGGACCGTTGTCTGCCGTCCCTGACCTCCCATCTCCTAGGGCACAGCGACCGTTGTCTGCCGTCCCTGACCCCTATTCTTCCTTCTCCCCAGGGCACAGCGGACCATTGTCTGCCGTCCCTGACCTCCCATCTTCCTAGGGCACAGCGGACCGTTGTCTGCCGTCCCTGGCCTCCCATCTCCCAAGGGCACAGCGGACCGTTGTCTGCCGTCCCTGTCCTCCCATTTCCCCAGGGCACAGCGACCGTTGTCTGCCGTCCCTGACCTTCCATTCCCCCAGGGCACAGCGGACCGTTGTCTGCCGTCCCTGTCCTCCCATTTCCCCAGGGCACAGCGGACCGTTGTCTGCCATCCCTATTCTTTCTTTCCCCAGGGCACAGCGGACCGTTGTCTGCCGTCCTATTCTTCTTCTCCCTAGGGCACAGCGGACCGTTGTCTGCCGTCCCTGTCCTCCCATTTCCCCAGGCACAGCGGACCGTTGTCTGCCGTCCCTATTCTTCCATCCCCTCAGGGCACAGCGGACCGTTGTCTGCCGTCCCTATTCTTCCTTCTCCCCAGGGCACAGCGGCCGTTTCTGCCGTCCCTATTCTTCCTTCTCCCCAGGGCACAGCGGACCGTTGTCTGCCGTCCCTATTCTTCCTTCCCCCAGGGCACAGCGGACTGTTGTCTGCCGTCCCTATTCTCCTTCCCCCAGGGCACAGCGGACCGTTGTCTGCCGTCCCTATTCTTCCTTCTCCCCAGGGCACAGCGGACCGTTGTCTGCCGTCCCTATCCTTTCTGTCCTTCCTTTTCCTACTCCACTGGAGCGGAACCGAGGCCGTAAGGCCGATACAAAATTACATCAAAGTGGTGTCATCAAGAAGAGAGCGACCTTCACGCCGTCAGAAGCACCAGAGGTGCTGTTCACGCCAGCTGAGGCACGAAGAAGGAGGAAGAGGAACTTCGACTTGCCTCCTTACCCCGCCACATTACGACTGAGCGGAGTCATCCAGGAGCAACACCTGGGTATCAATCACCCCCCTCTGAAGCTACTCAGGTGTACGTGATAGATTGGCGCCCGCACTTGGGGCACAAGGCAACGAAGTAAGAATCATGAGTGAACAGGGAGTCTGATTCAGATGCTCAACACCAGGAGCTGACAGAGGATCAGTCGGTCGAGGACATAAACCCCGAGTGATAGCCGACCCCAGAGTTTCCTGGATCTATAGATTGAAAAGGATGAGGCATTCAATCTTCTACAAGATTGGGGCATAGTGTCATCTGGAACACTTGCTGAGTTGAGAAGTTGTTAGTAGAACAACATAAGAATATGGCAGTACGTTATCCCAGCCCAAGACCCGGCATAATGAGTGGAAGCAGTGGGGAAACTAAACACTTGGTGACAGGTACCCATACTGAGGTTATTCACACAAACCCCCTCATGGACCCAGGGGCGGTATGTGACAAGGTAAGAAGCTGGAGACTGTCATTCGACGGCCAATCAGATGCTCCCAGCTTCTTGGAAAGGCTAGACGAGCTACAACAAGCCTATGGGCTCACTGGCAACCACTACTAGTCGCGCTGCCTGAATTACTGGTTGGTAAAGCTACTCTATGGATGCGTAATCGTCGTGACCAGTGGAAATCATGGACAATTTTGTGACAGATTTCAGATCATGCTACTACCCACTTACCTATGAGGAGGACCTCGAGAATCTAATCCAGGCAAGGAAGCAAGGGAAGGTGAATTGTTTGACGAATTTCTCGAAGATGTACTGACACTCATGAGCGTCGAGGAGGTTTCACAGACGAAAATAAATTACAGAGAGTGTATAAGAATCTCCTCCCACGGTACAAATTGTATATTCGGCAATCAGATGTTCATAGTATCGACGATTGGAAAAATTCGCGAAAGAGTATGAACAAATCAAAGCAGAGGAGAAACAGAATAGACAGAACTCGAGAGTTCACAGACTGAGGACACAAAAAAGATTACCGGACTCAAGGTTGAGACAGTGATAACCACCTAAGTAACAGACCCTCTCTTAGCGAGTCTGAACCCGTGTGTGGGCAATACAAGAAACCGGGGCACTGGAGATCATCTGTCCCGAAATCCCACCATGTAAAGGTGTGGAAGAGAGCACTGATGTGTCTGTGATGTGCAAAAGGAGAATAAAACTCTGAACAAGACAGCAGTGATGCAACGGCACAGAGGATTCCTGTAATTGAAGAGTCATCAAGGGACAACAGACTATTCATTACTGTGACAATCGGAGGTAAAAAGTGTCGGGCATTGCTAGATAGTGGCGCTGAAGCTATTATGAGTAATGAGGTTTATGAAGTTCTCTCCAAAAAATAGGGATGATAAGGAAGTACCACTCATCACCACGCAATATTAGCTGATGGACGATCTACCCATTAATGAGAAGCTGACAACTAATGTCACTATAGGACAAATCACAGTTCCACTAGTGGCGTCTATACTGGATGGACTTGACAAGAGTTGCTATTAGGCATGGATTTATGCGTGAAAACAGGTGAATATTCACACATTCACGAGAGAGGTAGAGTGGGATCCTCCCCAACTGAATCCTACAAGTCCGCTAATAATGTCGCGATCTCTCTTATTGGGGACTAAGACAACAGCAGTCCCAACAATATCAGCTGTACAATCCGAATCTCAGGACAACAAGGATCGCGACAAAAGGATATTCTGCAGTTTGGTTTGAACGAGTCAAACCCAATGCCTGATTGATAGAAAGGCAGAGATGTCATATATTCCAAGGCAAGAATCCTGGGGCAACATTGTGATGGATCACAGGAATGAGATGACTGACTCTGAACGCCAGGCCACGATTCATGCCCCAGCCACCAACACAAGTGGTGAATCCGAGAGGATGTGGAAGAGTCAATACCACCCCCTACTGTCATGGATTGGAGGAGTCAATACCCTCCTCACTGAATGGATGTGAAAGAGCAAACGCAGTCTTCAACTACCAATGAAGTAGTCCCACCGTCAAAGGAACCCAGACCAGGCCCCTCTCGAAATAAGGATCTGGTGCTGTGTCACCGCAACACAACACCAGGAAAGCGCAGACGAGCAGGTCGACCACGTATGAAAGTCCGGTCACCAGATGGACAGTGTAAATATGTACCTGTGGATCAGGTGTAGATGATGCTCATAGTGAGCGGCATACACCTCTAAAGGTGATGCCTGGGAGGTGTACACCTCTTAAGGTGATGCCTAGATGGCTCACGCCTTTTAAGGTGGTGCCATAGAAGGGCTCCGAACACCCCCCCCCCCCCCCAAGTAGAGTGGGGTTCACAAAGTAAAATTGTGACAGAAAATAAAATAATATTATTGAAAGACGCTCGGCTATCAGCATGCTAGCCGACCGCGGAGATAAGGAGGTACCGATGGCGCACCATCTTCCGCGCATCAGACGATTTCCACCGCCTCTGGCGCGGCTCAACTCCATCCCCTCCACTTTGGGGGAGAATTTAAAGGCCGGACGAGCCCCAGACCACAGCATTCCGCTCACAACCTTCCTGCTCCTTGTACAGCGGCCCGTTGGCTGCCGTACGTCCCTGACCTCCCATCTCCCTAGGGCACAGCAGACCGTTGTCTGCCGTCCCTGACCTCCTATTCTTCCTTTTCCCCAGGGCACAGCGGACCGTTGTCTGCTCCCTGACCTCCATCTCCCAAGGGCACAGCGGACCGTTGTCTGCCGTCCCTGACCTCCCATCTCCCTAGGGCACAGCGACCGTTGTCTGCCGTCCCTGACCTCCTATTCTTCCTTTTCCCCAGGGCACAGCGGACCGTTGTCTGCCGTCCCTGACCTCCCATCTCCCTAGGGACAGCGGACGTTGTCTGCCGTCCCTGACCTCCCATCTTCCTAGGCACAGCGGACCGTTGTCTGCCGTCCCTGACCTCCCATCTCCCAAGGGCACAGCGGACCGTTGTCTGCCGTCCCTGCCTCCCATCTCCCAAGCACAGCGGACCGTTGTCTGCCGTCCCTGTCCTCCCATTTCCCCAGGGCACAGCGGACCGTTGTCTGCCGTCCCTGACCTTCCATTCCCCCAGGCACAGCGGACCGTTGTCTGCCGTCCCTGTCCTCCCATTTCCCCAGGGCACAGCGACCGTTGTCTGCCGTCCCTATTCTTTCTTTTCCCCAGGCACAGCACCGGTTGTCTGCCGTCCCTATTCTTCTTCTCCCTAGGGCACAGCGGACCGTTGTCTGCCGTCCCTGTCCTCCCATTTCCCCAGGACAGCGGACCGTTGTCTGCCGTCCCTATTCTTTCCATCCCCTCAGGCACAGCGGACCGTTGTCTGCCGTCCCTATTCTTCCTTCTCCCCAGGGCACAGCGGACCGTTGTCTGCCGTCCCTATTCTTCCTTCTCCCCAGGGCACAGCGGACTGTTGTCTGCCGTCCCTATTCTTCCTTCTCCCCAGGCACAGCGGACCGTTGTCTGCCGTCCCTATTCTCCTTCTCCCCAGGCACAGCGACCGTTGTCTGCCGCCCTATTCTTCCTTCTCCCCCAGGCCACAGCGGACCGTTGTCTGCCGTCCCTATCCTTTCTGTCTTCCTTTTCCTACTCCACTGGAGCGGAACCGAGGCCGTAAGGCCGATAGAAAATTACATCAAAGTGGTGTCATCAGAGAAGAGAGCGACCTTCACGCCGTCAGAAGCACCAGGAGGTGCTGTTCACGCCAGCTGAGGCACGAAGAAGAAGGAAGAGGACTTCGACTTGCCTCCTTACCCCGCCCACATTACGACTGAGCCGATCATCCATGAGCAACACCTGGGTATCAATCACCCCCCGCTAAGCTACTCAGGGTGTACGTGATAAAGTCCTCCGTTAGCATTGTACGTTAGAATGCAATCTTCTCAAAACTTTGCTTTCTCAGTTCCTTTTGTAAAAATTTTTTCATAACCTGCGAGGTATTCAGGATAATTGTCTCATTCCATTCCAATCTCCATCGCTCCATTTTATTTATGATAGTTACGTTCCAGCCATGTTACGTCGTTAAACAATTTTGTAGTCAATTCCTCTTTGGAAATGGTGATTTGAAATGAATACAACATAATTATTGCTCTCATCGACAATAGCAAGTTCTTTCACATAATTTGATTACAAGTTTGTTTAAACCAGTGAAGATCAACCGTAGCAATTTTCGTAGGTGTCTGCTTTTGCACTCTTTCTGTTCCTCTTCACGTTTCTGTTCCTCCACCTCTGGCGCCCCCTCCCTCCTCCTCCTCCTCTCCCGACTTCTGGATTGGTGTACTGCTTCTCCTTGGTTCATAATAGAAATTTGTTGATTCAATATCGTAAAGTGCAACGACTGAGCTTTGTCCAAAATATCAGAATCAGATCACACTGGATAGAGCGAGTTTGTGGCTTGTCCACCAAAATATCAGAACACAAAGAATAGGACATGATTCCTGTTCAAAGGTAAAACTGATAATGGCTTACATTTGGTGCAGTACACACCTTATATAACCTGCAGTGATGCACTCTATCAACAAATTACTGAACTTCTTTCACCATGCTCGTGAGTGGCGTACTCCATCACACGATCGCTAATTAAAACGCATACGCGAAGTATTGCAGGTACTGCACTATTAAATTCCATTTCAATACGAACATCTGTCGATGATTTCAAATGACTTGGTTGGTGTGAACAATCTACAACAATCAGCGGTGTTGATTCACAAAACGTTTTAAAATCGATTTCTGTTCCGAGTTCGCTATTGATTGAATGATTATAATACAAGGGTGCAAAATCCAGGAACATCCGGTATAAAACTTCCTTCTTACCTAGCAGATTTTCGTATGGATAATACTCCTATTCAAATATACTTTAACATTGTAAATATTACAGCTGTCAAAATTAGATATTGATTTTTTAATTTTATTCTTTCGATCATTTTGAAATGCAATTATAATATATTTTGGAGTATCAAATTCAATGTTGTGCGTACTGACCAAGAATGAACAAGTGAATTTTGCAAATTTGGTAATTCACAAATTTCCCAATGGCGGAAACTTTATTTCAGTGGAGTGTCGGAATCGAGCAGTCTCAAAAATTTCAATCGCACATGATCTTCTAAAGTAATGTAGGGCATCCGCCATTGGAGCTTAGTAATTTTTACAGTAACCTCTGTACCGGTTGCAGACTCGACGCAATTGAGGTCTGAGGGCGACCTCAATAATACAAGCTCTTGTTTCAAGTTTAATTATTCTTTGAAAATCTTCAAAAAATGGAAGGATTAATTTCAATGGCACACAGAAAGTGAATTTATTATCTTTTAGCTCATATCCTGCTCTATCAAATCCAGCTAAATGATATGTGTTTTTATCAGATGCGTTCTTCACAAGAGATAGCTTTAATTGTAGAAGTTAACCAATTAATCTTGATTTGGAAATTTGTTGACCTGCTAATCGTATCATATTCATCAAAAAGGTTGCCCACTATGTTACTGCTTAATTTATAGTCCTGCCGCAATGGGCGCACCAGCCGGTGAGTTGCCTCCCCTGCTACTGTAATCGCAGGCACTGCCGGTTTTGTACAGCTCACCGTTCCCCAATTAATATAAATGATTTGCAAGGTAAAGTAGTAAACATCCAATGAATTTATTCCATTCGAGCTTCATCAAGTTTTTATTTTCTTATCTCTGAATAACTTATGTGTATGAAACTGGAATTTGGTTATGTCATATAAAACTGAAGCTCTGTCTCCACATCCAGATATCACTAATTGATGCGCCTGACATGTCGCCATTAACTATAAAACCTATCTTTTTTAAAATTCTCGCACTTTTAGCTGATAACGCCCTATTGCTTTTACTAGATGTGACACTATCGCGACCTTTTCTCTAATGACTTGATTATGCGTACACGTACGACGTGTACGCGGGTTGAAAAAGATATCTCATACTTTTGTTTTTCACGTATGTGCAGTCCTAATTTTATTGTATCCCGCGGAAATCAATAACATCCTTCTGGTCTGTTACCTTTACATTAATAGTTTGAATCGACGTGTATTCAAGGTACATAAATAATTGGAGAGGGTACTTCATTTATTTACTGCTAGGAACCTTTGGCAAAAATTCGTAGATTATATGTTTTTCTTTCCGTTAAAGTACTGCCACATGCTAAATTACATTCAACAAGAATACCATCAATGCTCCGATATGTTCCAGATGTTTGGAATAATGCCATTTATTTGGCTTGTAAAACTACATTATCAAAACCTAGTATCTTAGCAATCGAATCAGAACGTGTTAAATCAATAGGCTTATCAGAATAAATTTCAATCTCATAGTATTTGCTTTGCCCGTATAATAAGTCCTCTTCTTCTTCTCATCATAGTTCATTTATGCTTTATAGACTTTATAATTCCTCAAGCTCATATGCACCGTAATCCAACCAGATTAACTTATCACCATATTGAAGCTAAGGTTTGTTCCTTTGTTTACATTTGCTATACTATTGTATACACAAATTAATCAGACCAATTTCCCCATTCACTATTTTTGTCAATTCTATAATTTCTTGTAATGTTCGTAAGGTTACTTGACTTGGATCTTAACGTTATCACGACCATCTTGTGTGTTCAACACAACACTTAATTACAACTGATTTGCAAGAAACAATAACGTGAGATGACCACAAATATCACTATCATAATGGTTGCAGGTGATCCAAATTATAAAATATATTACTCCATTTTCTTTTTCCAATATTTTGTCCAATTCAATGGAGGTTGTAAATTTCCAATTGGATCAAATACCATACATTAGAGCCAACTTTCTTATATGCAATCCAGTGTGTCCCCGGTTGGCTGTTCTTGTCCAAATTCACGTCGCAGTTTCGTTTTTTTAGAATTTTTTTGGGTAATGCATCTAGCATATAGCTTTCCTCTTAAACGAATTTGTAATAAGCTAGCCCAATCCCTTAATCATAGTTACTCATTCTCCGTCAATATCTGGTTTTTTCTTGCTCTTCTTTGACCTCTTCTTTGTTGTTCTACGTTTCTTAACTTGAGGGAATAAACTCAACCATATGAGATGATGGTGGGGGTGGGGGTTGAATTAAGTCGCCCACCCTAAGCGGGGGGTACGCTTCAAATAATACCCTTTACCTGCTATATGTTTTTCAACCGAGCTATAGCCGTGCGTCTAATATCATTACTATAACTTCTCCTCTCATTCTTTTTCTTCTCTTCGTCTTTCTCAAAGAACCACCAAAGTAATTTTTAGCTTTCATTACATTCGTAACAAGGTAACTGAGACCTCTCTCGGCTAGGGGAGTTTTCAGATTTTTAAAAATTTCCCATGCTGCGTTCGCTAGAATTCTGTCAGCTTTGGCTCGATTAGAATTATCAATCAGTGATATGCTATATCGTGGGCCTTACAAGCTGGTCAAGTTTGTTATTCCAGGATCTCCACGTGCTAATCGCTTTTCAAGTTTGGTTCTGGTCCGCCAATACTGGTACCAGGTGCTATTGGGATTTCAAAGGGTGTTACATCGATCAATTTATTTAAATAGTTGAATTAATACCTGTAGCAGCCCCTGTCGCCCCTTAAGTACTTTCGCGCCGAGTAAGAGCCTCTCCCCGTTTTCTTCCACTTTGCTTTCTCTTACATACCACCATTTTCATTACCTTTCAACTCAATGGTTGAACATAACTAAAGTTAATTAATTAATCATTACACTAACTTAATCTAAATAAAAATGAAATTTTCTATTAATTTGGAATAATACTTTGAATTATCTATTCAGATGCATTTCAAAAAACAGATGGCCCATGCGATATCTCTATTCTCGCTACTGCTTTTTCCTCTATACGAAAGAGAAATCAACGTGAGTTCCTTTTTAATCCTGCCTTCCTATACTGCCAGTTGAAATGAATCCATATTATTCACTTTATAGTGGCTTGCACCCAACTCGAGCCCCTGCACGTTGCCGCTTTTCCTCTATTACGAAAGAGAAATCAGTCGTGAGTTCCTTTTTAATCAGCCTTCCTATACTGCCAGTTGAAGTGAATCCATTCTGCTCCTCGGGACGGCCTTGTGAAGGTCGGGAGGGGCGTTGCCGGCCTTGAGTGCGTGAGCGACCGAGTGATGTCAGCTTGTGCGTACATCAGCTATATATAAAAACACATTTCTTATCACTTAATGCAACTTGGAGAGTGATTGAGTTCTCTACAGTACTAGCTGCCGAGGAGGGCTATCACAATTGGCGAGCACTGCATGACTCCACAGAGGTCACCGCTAACATTATTGATTGTAAGTAAAAATTTTTGTTACATTCTCATATTTTGTGAAATAACACTAAATTGATTTTTTTAAATATTATTTAGTGTTACAGTTTGGTTCATTGTTTTTCACAGCATTTTCTCACTCACAACTCGGTCTCATAAGCAGTGTGCTCTCATGAAGGAACCTTACCTGCATCGAGAAAATCATAGCGAGGAGCTAGCTGAACCGAGTCGAGGAGCCTATCCGATTATTCATTTTGTCAAATCAACACTGTAAGTTCATTTTTACTTAAATTTTCTCTTCTCCGAGGACAATATTGTTCTCCATGTTAGATCCGTCAACAAGGAAGTAAGAGGAGCTCATTTTTCAAACATGAATTCATCTTGACGTGTTTTTATCATCAATGAGACATTTTATATTTAACCAACCAGAAAGATGCATTTCATTTATTACAATATTGCAACATACTTGATTTTGATGTTCTTTGTCAATCTTGTTCTAAGCCTGTTTCTCTGAAGAATCTCGT